>NW_027453817.1:595450-597950 GCF_040206685.1 Ascaphus truei | reverse complement strand
GTGGGAGGACCCCACATTAGCGGTAGCAAGGGGAAATATACGGGACCAGAATAGTACTCATGGCCAACCAGATAGGTCACTTGCTTACCCCTACTTCGAGGTAGAGAACGACCTAGTATATCGGGTTGATAAAAGAAAATCAGTTACAACTAAACAATTGTTGGTACCACGGACATTCCGTAACGTAGTATTACACCTCGCACATAGTCATCCATTGGGGGGACACCTAGGGGTGGAAAAGACAAAAGAAAAGGTTCTCCGAAGCTTTTATTGGCCTGGGGTTCTGGCAGAAATTACAAACTATTGTTCCTCATGCCCAGAATGTCAGATCACCGCCCCGTTCAAAGCATACCGCAGCCCATTGGTACCCCTTCCCATAATAGAGGTACCATTTGACCGGATTGCTATGGATCTAGTAGGACCCCTAATAAAGTCTGCTAGGGGACATCAGCATATATTGGTAATATTAGATTATGCTACCCGATATCCGGAGGCAGTTCCCCTACGTAGCACCTCTGCTAAAAACATAGCAAAAGAGTTAGTACTTCTGTTTTCCCGGGTCGGAATTCCTAAAGAGATCTTATCTGACCAGGGAACACCATTTATGTCCCAAGTAACAAAAGAGCTATGTAAACTCCTAAAAATCAAGCATCTCAGAACCTCAGTCTATCATCCACAAACAGATGGTTTAGTGGAAAGGTTCAATAAAACCTTAAAGAGCATGTTACGCCGGGCGGTCGATAAGGATGGGAAAAACTGGGACTGTTTGTTACCATACCTGTTATTTGCCATTAGGGAAGTTCCCCAGTCATCCACAGGCTTCTCCCCGTTTGAACTATTGTATGGCCGACATCCAAGGGGCTTACTGGATATAGCCAAAGAAACTTGGGAACACGAGGTTACCCCTTACAGAAGTGTAATAGAGCATGTTGCCCAAATGCAGGACCGCATTGCTGCAGTCCTACCCATAGTGAGGGAACACATGGAGAAAGCTCAAGAAGCACAAAGGAATACGTATAATAAGGGTGCTAGGGTCAGAATTTTTTTTCCAGGTGATAGGGTACTAGTTCTGGTTCCCACCGTGGAGAGTAAATTCCTTGCTAAATGGCATGGGCCATATGAGGTCTTGGAAAGAGTGGGAGAAGTAAATTATAGGGTAAGGCAGCCAGGTTGGAGGAAACCTGAGCAAATTTACCATATAAACCTACTCAAGCCCTGGAAAGATAGAGAGGTCTTGTTAACCCTAGTACCCCCAGGTCCGTCAGAGAATCAAGAAACTGACCCAGAGGTTAGCATAGCTGAAACACTGTCCGTGCATCAGAAACGAGAGGTCCAGAGTTTAGTGAGAAGGAACAAAGAAATCTTCTCTACACAGCCAGGTAAAACTAACGTAATTAAACATGACATAGTCTCTGAACCGGGGGTCCGAGTTAACCTTAAACCGTACCGAATCCCAGAGGCCAAGAGAGAGGCTATAAGTTTAGAGGTTAAAAAAATGCTAAAACTAGGCGTAATTGAGGAATCCCAAAGTGGGTGGAACAGCCCTATAGTTTTAGTCCCAAAGCCAGACGGTACAACAAGGTTTTGTAATGACTACCGGAAACTAAACGCGGTGTCAAAATTTGATACTTATCCTATGCCCAGGGTGGATGAACTTGTAGAGAGACTGGGCAAAGCCCGATATCTCACAACCCTAGACCTAACAAAAGGGTACTGGCAGGTTCCCCTCACAGAAAGGGCAAAAGAAAAAACAGCCTTCTCAACCCCAGACGGCCTCTTTCAATATAAGGTGCTGCCTTTTGGCTTACATGGAGCTCCCGCCACATTCCAAAGAATGATGGATAACATTTTAAAACCACATGTTCGGTACGCTGCCGCCTACCTGGATGATGTGGTAATCCATAGTGAAGATTGGCAGTCCCACCTTCCAAAGGTCCAAGCTGTGCTCGACGCAGTTCGGTCTGCTGGACTAACTGCTAACCCCGCTAAATGCACTATTGGTCTGGAGGAGGCCAAGTATCTGGGGTATTCTATTGGTAGAGGGTTACTCAAACCACAAACACTCAAAGTAGAGGCGATACAAAATTGGCCAAGGCCAGTCACAAAAAAACAAGTAAGGACCTTTTTGGGGTTAATTGGCTACTATAGGAGGTTTATTCCCAATTTTGCAACTAAGGCAACCCCACTAACCGACCTCACAAAAGCAAGAGGACCGCTAATGGTAAAGTGGTCCCCCGAAGCCGAACAGGCCTTTAGAAGCCTGAAAGAAGCTCTCTGTGCCCAACCAGTGTTGGTCACACCTGACTTCTCCAAAGAGTTCGTAGTCCAAACCGACGCATCTGAGGTAGGGCTGGGGGCGGTACTCTCCCAGGAGTCTCAAGGGGAGGAGCACCCCATCCTTTATTTAAGTAGGAAACTAAATCCCCAGGAGAAAAATTACTCCATAGTCGAGAAAGAGTGTCTCGCAATAAAGTGGGCTGTAGAGACACTCAAGTATTAT
>NW_027453817.1:547950-592950 GCF_040206685.1 Ascaphus truei | reverse complement strand
GTTTAATAATATCTTAACAATTGATTAACTAATACATATAATGGGTTAATATATTGTTTGTATCTTGTTTTGTACTTTTATGGAAAAAGAATTTTCCAACATGGATAGAACCAATAAACCATTATGGATAATTCTACTCTTGATGGTTTAGAATAACAAATTTAGATATTATAAATATGACTATGAATATTATCTGGTATCCCACAAACTGGAGGTTAATGCATCTGCTAATTTGTATGGATTATTCCAAATGGGGCTATATAGTAGAAACAGCGTGGAAGAGAGCAACATGAAAGTCCATACAAAATATAGTATGGAGTTAAGAAATGTTTTTGGAAGTTTAGACCGGACATGTATCCTAGGTCACTTGTATAATCAGCCCAGCAAAATTGCATGGTTCAGCTTGTCTCCCAACACTCCCCGATGTAGTAAAGAAGGGAGGGGGGGGGGGGGGAGGGGGTGAGGGGGAGAACTGGGAAAGAAAGGGGGGAGAAAAAGAAAAAATAGACGTGTATGTGATAAGTGATTATATGTGAATATAAATGTGGATATCATAATCCAAATGATATTGTAATATCATTCTCTTTTGGATGTGCCCTAATACGGCACTGTGCTATTGTGTGTCTAATTAAATAATTTTTGTGTGTACTACTATTTATATAAACTAAATTATTAGGTGTTATTATAAATATTAAACACCATAATGTGTAAAGGGATGATGACCTATGTCCGGTGATCATGAAGGGAACATGTCAAACATGTTCAACCCAGTCCTCCATGATCACCAGACTTTTGGTGAGTACCTATCAAATAGTGACAAGGAACAGGAAAAGAACAGGAGAAAAGTCCATCTCAAAATATAGATGGATGTGGATTTAAATAACTGTGCTGACATCGATACAATCATTCAGGCCTTCTGGACTCAGTGTATTCAATTCGTAGATCCAGTATGTTTCTCTAAGATTAAGCAATTTGTGCCTGTCTCCACTCAGAAGTGTAGAATTAATAGCCTCAACCCCCATGACTACTAATGAAGACGGATCTTTGTTGTGCTTCAATTCGTAATGTCTGGATAAACTGTGTGTTTTTAACCCGTGAATTATATTACGTCGATGTTCCAGGAATCGTATACATAGGGCCCTTTTGGTTCTACCAATATACTGAAGCCCACAGGGGCATGTGATGGCATATACAATGTGAGTGGACAGACAGTTGATATGACCTTTTATTTGATGTACCGATCCATTTGAATGGGATGTAACACTCTCAGTCTTCTTTAAATGTTTGCACGTAAGACATCTTGAGCGATTGCACAGGAAATTGCCATTTTTTATATTCTTACTTGTTTGTACAGCATTTTTGAATTTTTTCAATCTACTAGGTGCCACGATTGATTTTATATTTCTGGCTTTCTGGAATATGACCGGTATTTTGGGTGGTAGATTTTTACCTATGATTGGGTCATTAAGTAAAATTCCCCAGTGTTTGTTTAAAATATCTTTAATTTTTTGTGAGGCACCGTTAAATTGCGTTATAAATTGAGGGATACAAGTCTGTTTCTTATCCCTTGTCTGCATCTTTTTGTTTCTGGATATTATATTGCCCTTTGACTGGTCTAGAAGTTCTTGTCTATCCAGTTGACCCACTTGTTTAAAAGTTTCCAAGACCTTATGGTGATTGTAACCTTTGTCCACAAACTTTTTTATTAGAGCGTCCCCCTGGGCCAAGTAGTCAGACTCAAGAGAACAATTCCTCCTGATTCTGAGTAATTGGCCCCTGGGGACGTTCTCCAGCCATTTATGGTAGTGGTTGCTGTTATAATGTAAGTATGCATTTGTGGACACTTTTTTGAAAAATGTTTTAGTTACAATTTCATTCTTGTTGTTCACCATTAATTCCAAATCCAAAAAATTTATATTATATTTATTTATATCAAAAGTAAACCTCAAATCCATCTGATTGTCATTAAATGCTGTTAGAATCTCACTCAATGCCTCCTGTTCACCGTCCCAAATAATTATCAGGTCGTCTATGAAACGGCCATAGTACACCAAGCCAGCCCCCAGCCTAGCATTCCCCCACACATGAGTATCCTCCCATAGGCCCATGTATAGGTTTGCGTAGCTGGGGGCAAAGCGGGTGCCCATAGCCGTTCCACAGATCTGTAGATAGTAATCGTCTCCAAATAAAAAATAGTTATGTTCCAGAATGAACAGGATTGCATTTAAAATGAATTCTCTCTGTGTTTTATTAATGAGATTGTCCTTTTCCAAAAAATGTGCTATTGCTGCCACTCCTTTTGTATGACCAATGCATGTGTACAAAGAGGCCACATCACATGTGGCCCAAATGTAAGTAGATTTCCAAGGTATCCCTGAGATCGAGTCTATAACATGCAGCGTGTCCCTAATATGTGATCTCAGCTTGACCACCATAGGTTGTAAAAAATGGTCAACATACTGGGACACGCTGGACGTCATAGACTCCACCCCAGAGACAATAGGTCTCCCTGGTGGGTTGACTGTATCTTTGTGTATCTTTGGTATGTGGTAAAACACTGGTGTTCTAGGGTTTCGTTTAAATAAGAAATCAAATTCTGCCTGTGTGATAATTCCCTCATGTTTTGCCTCCAAGAGGAATATTTTAAGATCCTTTTGATATATGTCCATTGGGTCTTTTTGTAGAGGTACATATGACTTCCCATCACCTAACAACCGATTTGCTTCTGCTATGTATACACTCTTATCTTGAAGCACTATTCCGCCACCTTTATCTGCCTGTCTTATTACAATTTCACTTTCTTCGCTCAATTCTTTTAAAGCCTGTAGTTCATTTTTATGCAAATTTCTTTTTTGTAATGAAGGTATATTTTGGCAGAGTGATTCGAAGTCTTTCAATACTAGTGTATAAAATGTATCAATAAATCCCCCCTTGGCTTGATAGGGGAAGAAGGTGGATTTTGGGATAAAGGGTGAATGTTTGATGTTAACTGTAGAAAATTCCACAGAGGTAATATCAGCAACAGTGGAGGAAGACAATACTGGATCTACCAAGTTTTCCACAATATCCAGTGCAACATCATTTGGATGTGCAATGTGCTGTGTGAAAATGTCCAGATTTGGGCCACAGTGTGTATCAATGTCAGCTGTATCAAAGCCATCTGTCAAGAGTGAGGTCATGGCTTTAATGCAATCCCTCTCTTGAGAATTAAACATCTCCTCCTTCTCTCTGCCCTTCATAGTGAAAAATCTCATTAACGTGACCTTTCTAATATATTTATTTAAATCTACAAATTAAATTTTTTTGGTGAACTACTAGGTACAAAAGAAAGACCTTTAGAGAGGAGTGCGGTATGATGTGCTGACAATACAAAACTTGATAGGTTGAAAATACCGTGACTCTCCGGCATCAATGTCCTTAGTCTGCCTTCCTTCTTTCTTTGTTCACGCTGCCCAGATCTTCTTCCTCGCTGTTTCTTTTTCTGTGTTGTGAGGAGTTTTCCCGCGCTGTGGGATGTCTGTCCCATAAGGGGTAGGTTCTCCCTTTCTCTCTCTCTTCCTCCTTCTTCACCAACTCTAAAAAAGAAGCAGTATGTGAGGTTATTTTAGACCGAGGTGGTGTTGAATCCCTATTAGTATGTTTGGAAATAGCCCCACTTGTTTCTCCCCCTTCTTTGTTAACAAGACCTAAATTCTTAGGGGAATCTGTTAGAACCTCAAATCTATTCTCTGTTGGACACACCGGTGTAATGGGTTTATTTTCCTTCTGTTTATTTGTCCTAGGTGTGTGTGTGTTCTAGATGTTGCTCCTGAAGTATGTTGGTAGTTCCTACTTCTTTCCCTATATTTGTATTGTTTCTTCCCTTTCTTGGGGGGATAGTGGTGTTTCGAATCATCTCGCTTGACTCTTTTCCAATTTGTGACCTGATTAGTAGCATAGTATGTATGTATGTATGTATGTCTTTATTTGTATAGCGCCATAAAATGTACATAGCGCTTCACAGTAGTAATACATGTAACGGGTATTCCCTATGAATACCGCCGCTACTACCTGCTGTGCTACCTGTGTGGCTCTCAGGAGCCTAAGCCTCCGCTTGGGGAACCTGGGGTACATACATATCACACATCTCTAGGTGCAACGCCTCCACCTGGGAGGGATCCCAACGGAGTGGGAGGAGGCCCTCACAGGAAACAACCACACAACACGAACGAATATAAAACAGGACTGGCTTTACTGCATGGAAACACATATATCACTCAATAACATCATAACATCATCATGCGCCACGGCGGGCGCTAACCACACTGGGTGTCACGGCGGACACTAACCACACTGGGTGTCACAGCGGACACTAACCACACTGGGCGTCACGGCGGACGCTACCACCTCTAGGCGTCACGGCGGACGCTATCACCCACAATGTGACCCCACCCTGTGTCCAGTAACCCCCACCCAAATGTCTCGTGCTCCCAGAGTCAAATATCACTGTACATGTGTGTGTGTGACTGCGCAGCCACTATGTTTGGTGATAGGCCTGGTTGGTGCACGTGAGTTGCCGGTTACCTGCCCGGGCTCCAGCCACGGGTACCGCGATATCAATCCGCACGATCCGACGTGGTCCTCCACACCGCGTGGGTTGAAAGTCCAGCGCGAACAATGTCTCTCCTGGTGTTAGGGTCTTTGGTGGTGTTCTGAGCCCAGAACCCACCTCGCAGGGCCGCACGGCTTCCGCTCTATGTCCCTGACTACTTGACCAAATAATGGGGCAATGTCCTTATCTAGGGCCTGTCCCTAAGCTCCACAAGCTATTAGGTGGCTCAGGACCTAACTGGGACCTTGGGGGCTGCTGGCCTATGCAGAGGGTCACTGACCCCTGCACCCACCTCCTACCCCTAGCTGGTCCGGATCCTGAGTCCTGCGTAGCTGCAAAACCCCGCGAAATGTATCTAACTGGGAGCAGGGGAATCCGGCCTTCTGATTGGCTCCCTGGCGTCAGGTGTCTCTGCCCCTAAGCACCCTGGGGGCTGGCAGTCTATTCTCGCGCATGCGCGAGCTGTCTGAGCCTCCCGCGCTGTGCACTGCCATTGCGCATGCGCAACAGCCCTGTGTATGCGGCGCCCTGCTTCCCGAGCCGCCGGGCCGGTGGCAACGCGATCGCGGCCTTAGCGACGGCCCGATCGCGTCCCCGGCAACCGGCCTGCTAGCCGCTCGCGTCCCTAGCTACCAGGGAACACTATGCTTCCGCTCCAGCCCGATCCACACGCGCGCTCGCCACTGGGAAGGAGGGGGTGAGTGCGCGAGGGGGGAAACCTGGCTACACGCGAGGGGGACCTGGCTACATCCATGTCATATAAATAACAAATATAAATAACAGATCATGGGAATAAGTGCTTCAGACATACTGTAAAAGTAACATTAAGGAAGGAGTGTAAGGAATCCGCTCCACGGTTTACTGGTTGCCTTACCTTGCAGACCGGTGCAGTCCTGGAGCACCTCTCCTGATGTTTGCTGCAGCCTGGATTCACTCACCAAAGCAATACACACTCCCTCTGGTATCTATTGCAGCTGTGCAGCCTATCACTGCAACCTAGACTTGCATTCACTCATTGGAGCAGTACCTTCACACCCCCGCCGGGGATTGGCCCGCTGGCCTTTAAGTACTGTCTTCCCATAATGCTCCCTGCCGAGCATAGTCCTTCCTGGATGTCACTATCTGTTCTGCCACAAGCCCTCGCTTGTTCCTGTCTCTCATGCTGAAGCGGAGTATTCTCCTTGTTGTCTGCAGCTCCAGGTTTCCTAAGGCCGGCTGCTATATTCACGCAGCGGTCTGCTCCAGTCTCCTGTGTTGTAGCTGAGTACTCTTCTTGTTCACTTCAGCTCCTTGTTTCCTGTGACCGGCTGCTATATTCACGCAGCGGTCCACTCCTGTTCTCCTGTGCTGAAGCAGAGGTTTCGTCCCTGCGTCCTTCAGCCTCCTGGATTCCTGCACTGAAGCGGAGGTTTCGTCCCTGTGTCCTTCAGTCTCCTGGATTCCTGCACTGAAGCGGAGGTTTCCCTGTCTTTCTATAGCTTCCTGGTTCCTGGGGCCTACTCTTTCCCTAATCTAGAGAGGCCGTGTCCTGGTTCCTGCGCTGAGACAGAGGATTCCCTAGCCCGCTCAGGACTCTTGCGCTGTAGCACTGGTGCACCCGTGCAGCAAAGCGGTGTGCTACTCTGGTCTGCCTACCATCTCCTGTGGGCCATGGTCGCCGCTCGCGCAGAGGCCAACCCCGCGCTCCTAAGCTGAAGCGGGGCTCTCCTGACTACCTGTTGCCGAACTCTTGCCTGAACAATGTTTATCCTGATGTCTCCTGTCCTGACCCTGGCTTCTACAACGACGACGCTGTCTTCTCCAATCCTGATCCTGCGACATATGACTACGAACTGCGCAATCCGGATCAGCCTGCGCGGTCTCAGGTCGGTGCTTTTACAACCCCACCTCAGCCTCGCGGTCCGACCCTGGTTTGTGGCGAGCAGAACCCTGACAGTATGCTCGGCCGCACAAACTCGGACCGCCCTGTGGTGAGGGTTGGTAAGTTTCTGTCTGAAAGCCTGTCCCAGCCTGTAAACCAGTCCCAGTGTGAATACCAGTTTCTATGTGAGATATTACCCATGCTTGAGGATCTGATTGTGTTTGTAGGTTTAACCCCTTTGCAAAACAAATGCCGCAATGATCTCATGATGAAGGTTTACCGCCTCCGGGACTTAAAACAATCGCTGGCCGCTTGTATTTGCTTTCCTGGTTACCCTTTAACTTGGGAAAATGTGTACCCTTTAGAATTGGACGACGCCCAAAAGGAACTCTCTTCCCTGGCCTTGTCTTTAGACATTTATATAGCAAAAGAGGACCCTCTCCTCATGTTGGCTGATGCCCAAAAAACACTCCATATCCTTTCCATGACATTGGACATTTGCATAAAGGAACAGGATCCTCCCCTCGCCAGCTTCGCTGCCGCTTGGCTGTATCCCTGGTCTACCACGGATCCTTGCCCTGAGTGTATGCCCGGGTTCCCTGACACCAATGATATGTTTTCGTTAACCCCTGCCGATCAGTCCTGTGAGGTCCCCCTGGAGAATACATATGTTGCTCTACCCAGCACTAATGTTCTTGTATCAGAGAATAAGTTCATTAGTTCTCCTATTTCTAGCTCAGAAGTCCTTTCTCTAGGTCTTGAGGGTTTTCCAGCTTTAACCCCTGCCGAGCAGTCCTGTGAGGTTCCCCTGGAGAATACATATGTTTCACTAGCCAACACTAAGGTTCTACTATCAGAGAATAAGTCCCTTTGTTCCCCTATTTCTAACTCCGAATCTGTCACTCCAGCTCTTGAGGGTTTTCCAGCTTTAACCTCTGCTAGGCAGTCCTGTGCGCTTTCCCCGTCAGAGAAAGAATCCCTAAGTTCTGTTCCCAGGGTCATTTCTGTATTAACCTCTGTGGGGCAGCTCTCTGAGTTTCCTTTGGTAAATCCCTGTTCTCTGTCAGCCATGGTCACGCCCCTAGCTTCAGACGAGAGATTCCTGGTCTCTCCTAATACAGAGAAAAGGTTACCTATGTATTACTCTCTGGCACTGTCTGCATTAACCCCTGTAAATTCTTGCTGCCTCCAAGTTAATGCCTTCGTTTTAGCCTCAGAGAATGAGTCCACAAGTCAGACAGCAGAGGTTGCATTGAGGGATTCCCATAACCGTACGGAGTCCCTAGATATTCTTTGCTATAAATCCCCTGCTTCAGCTCAAGTTTCCGCAGTTTCGTCTCCGGAGACTTTGGCTAAAGTTCTGGTTCCTGATAAATGTATTCAGGAGTCAGGTTTTTCCCTAAGCTTGGTCGCAGAGTTCCTTCTCCCGGGTATTTCACTGAACCAGCCTGTCGCCCACATAGCGGTGATCCCTGCTTCAGCGCATAGTTCCCACATTATGGAGTCTGCAGTAATTTCTGGTTTCCCAGACATTCCTTACCAAATACCTACTTCAGAGACCAGTACAGTTATGATTAACCCCCGTGTACTGTCTGAGTTCTCCTCTTTAAGCTTAGGGTTAAAAGCATACAGTAGTCTGTATGTTCCTCCTGGGGTTCATATTATGTTCCCAGGAATGTGTGCTGACGCACGGTTTTCTCCCAAAAGTGACGCTTTTTCATATAGATTAGTAAAAAGCTTGCACACTGTTTCCCTTTTCGCTGAATTGTGTCTTACTGGTTTTGAGACTCTGAGAGGTAATGATTCTCCTTCTGATTCTGAAGCTCTTCCTACAAGGAGTATACTGATTGGGGGTTCCCCTGTTTTCTCTGTCCAGGCTAATTCTCCAGGGATCAGCATATCTGTGGTCACTCCCTTAGTACTGTCTGAGGTCACCATGCATATATTACAAGTCCTGGGGTTTAAATCTGAGCTGTTTAGCTGTCCTGCCTTTGCTGAAACCCAGTCCCTCAGTACTGTGTCTAAATATGCCCCAGCAAACATGGGGTTACTCTGGGAAGAAATTAAAACTCCTGTCTTAAAGGGTATTTTTTCTCACATGTCCAGCAAATCTAGAACCTCAGTAATTGTTTCTAAGTCACTTATCAATACATCTGATTTTTTATCTAATCAAACCCAGACACCCTCACTATCGGTTAGGAGTCCTGTGATCAGAGATTTTGCACTAGAAAACACACCAATTCATGTTTTTGTCAGGTTAGGTACCCCTGTGGTTAGGGCCATTGCAGTTTCGGAAAAGACTCCTTGTACTCCTAAGGTGCCTGTCATTAAGAGTTTTCATAGTTCATACTTGCTGCTTGTTGATTCTCAGGGCCCTGTCACTGAGGTACAGACTTCAGCTTCTGATGTTAGCTTCCCTCCCACCACTACCCTGGCTCTGCCTTTTTCTCAAGCTACTGATTTGAAGATCCCAAGGACTATTCCTGATTCACTGACAATATTAGCTCCCAATGAAGATTTCCCAGTATTGGAGTGCTCTACTGTTTGCTTCTCTGCTCCTGCTAAACCATGGTTTTGTCCCTCGGAATTTTCGGTTGCCCCTGTTATTTCCTCTCAGTTGGAAATACTCTGTACGTATCACAAGATTTCGGTCCCTATGCCTGGTTTACTGCTTGCCTTGTCACCTTCCATACCAATACCGGGAGATGCTTCCAACCAGCCTATACCCTTACTAACCATTACCTGGGAGCCTTCTAGAGGAAAAATTCCTCGCAAATTCCAACATGCAGTGGTCAGCCAAGACTTTTTCTGTTACAAAGTTCCTCCTGGTGTATTCGATCAACTATCAGGGCCGCTGATCCTAGATTCAGGTTCCTTTATTAAAGACTGGGCTTTCAGTGGGGGTTCTTCTACCGTTTCTGCTCTGGAACTCTCTGGTTCTTCACAGTCCTGGATTTCCAAGTCATTTTGCGGGGCGAGCCATGTACCAAGGATGTTTCTTCTACCACTCTCATTTCCTAGAACTGTACTCACCAAGGAACTGCTCGTTTATGGATCCCCTTTCCACCTAAAGAACTTTAGGAACAACTCGATGTCTCCGAGACCCATGGATGGTCCTGTCTGGCCGCAGTTTTCACCGTGGGGTGGGGGTACACTAAGGAGTAACCACGAGTCTCTGGACCACGACTCTACCCCCAATCCTAGACGGTTCAGCAACAATTCCCGGTCCCCCAACTCTATGTGTGCTCATGTTCGCCCGGAGGTCTCGCGTGAAGGGGGGGGTACTGTAAGGAATCCGCTCCGCAGTTTACTGGTTGCCTTACCTTGCAGACCGGTGCAGTTCTGGAACAGCTCTCCTGATGTTTGCTGCAGCCTGGATTCACTCACCAAAGCAATACACACTCCCTCTGGTATCTATTGCAGCTGTGCAGCCTATCACTGCAACCTAGACTTGCATTCACTCATTGGAGCAGTACCTTCACACCCCCCTCCGGGGATTGGCCCGCTGGCCTTTAAGTACTGTCTTCCCATAATGCTCCCTGCCGAGCATAGTCCTTCCTGGATGTCACTATCTGTTCTGCCACAAGCCCTCGCTTGTTCCTGTCTCTCATGCTGAAGCGGAGTAGTCTCCTTGTTGTCTGCAGCTCCAGGTTTCCTAAGGCCGGCTGCTATATTCACGCAGCGGTCTGCTCCAGTCTCCTGTGTTGTAGCTGAGTACTCTTCTTGTTCACTTCAGCTCCTTGTTTCCTGTGACCGGCTGCTATATTCACGCAGCGGTCCACTCCTGTTCTCCTGTGCTGAAGCAGAGGTTTCGTCCCTGCGTCCTTCAGCCTCCTGGATTCCTGCACTGAAGCGGAGTTTTCGTCCCTGTGTCCTTCAGTCTCCTGGATTCCTGCACTGAAGCGGAGGTTTCCCTGTGGATATTCAGCTTCCTGGTTCCTGGGGCCTACTCTTTCCCTAATCTAGAGAGGCCGTGTCCTGGTTCCTGCGCTGAGACAGAGGATTCCCCAGCCCGCTCAGGACTCTTGCACTGTAGCACTGGTGCAGCAAAGCGGTGTGCTACTCTGGTCTGCCTACCATCTCCTGTGACCAGTACCATGGGCCATGGTCGTCGCTCGCGCAGAGGCCAACCCCGCGCTCCTAAGCTGAAGCGGGGCTCTCCTGACTACCTGTTGCCGAACTCTTGCCTGAACAATGTTTATCCTGATGTCTCCTGTCCTGACCCTGGCTTGTACAACGACGACGCTGTCTTCTCCAATCCTGATCCTGCGACATATGACTACGAACTGCGCAATCCGGATCAGCCTGCGCGGTCTCAGGTCGGTGCTTTTACAACCCCACCTCAGCCTCGCGGTCCGACCCTGGTTTGTGGCGAGCAGAACCCTGACAAGGAGTCCCTGCTCCGAGGAGCTTACAATCTAATTGGTAGGTAGGGAGAACGTACAGAGACAGTATGAGGGAATACTAGTAAGTGCTTCTGCAGGGGGCCAAGCTTTGTGTCGTGTCCCTGATTATCCAGTGCTACTCATATGCTTCTTTAAGCAGATGTGTCTTAAGGTGGGTCTTAAAGGTGGATAGCGAGGGGGCTAGTCGGGTATTGAGGGGAAGGGCATTCCAGAGGTGTGGGGCAGAAAGTGAGAAAGGTTTAAGGCGGGAGAGAGCTTTAGATACAAAGGGGGTAGTAAGAAGACTTCCTTGAGAAGAACGCAAGAGTCGTGATGGTGCATAGCGAGAAATTAGGGCTGAGATGTAATGAGGGGCAGAAGAATGTAAAGCTTTAAAAGTGAGGAGAAGAATGGAGTGTGAGATACGCGATTTAATCGGAAGCCAGGAGAGGGATTTCAGCAGGGGAGACGCTGAGACAGATTTAGGAAAGAGTAGAGTGATTCTGGCAGCAGTGTTTAGGATAGATTGTAGGGGAGACAGGTGAGAGGTAGGAAGGCCGGACAGCAGGAGGTTGCAGTAATCAAGACGTGAGAGAATGAGGGCCTGAGTCAGTTTTAGCAGTTGAGTAACAGAGGAAAGGGCGTATCTTTGTGATATTGCGGAGGAAAAAGCGACAAGTTTTAGAAACGTTTTGAATATGAGAGGAGAATGAGAGAGAGGAATCAAGTGTGACCCCTAGGCAGCGTGCTTGGGCTACTGGGTGAATGATCGTATTTCCAATAGCAATGTGGAAGGATGTAGTAGGGCCAGGTTTGGGAGGTAGTATAAGGAGCTCTGTTTTTGCCATGTTAAGTTTCAGTCGGCGGATGGCCATCCAGGATGATATTCCAGAGAGACATTCAGAAACTTTGGTCTGTATAGCAGGTGTAAGGTCAGGGGTTGAAAGGTAAATTTGTGTGTCGTCAGCATAGAGGTGATAATTTAACCCAAAAGATGTGATTAGGTCACCTAGAGAGAGTGTGTAGAGAGAAAAGAGAAGAGAGAGAAAAGAGAAGGGGTCCCAGGACAGAGCCCTGGGGTACCCCACAGAGAGATCAATAGAGGAGGAGGAGGTGTTAGCAAAAGAGACACTGAAGGTACGATGGGAGAGGTAAGAGGAGATCCAGGATAAAGCTTTGTTCCGAATACCAAGAGTATGGAGAATGTGAAGGAGAAGAGGGTGGTCCACGGTGTCGAATGCTGCAGAGAGGTCGATTAATATGAGCAGAGTGTAATGACCTCTGTCTTTGGCAGCGTGGAGGTCGTCAGTTATTTTAGTGAGGGCTGTTTCAGTAGAGTGAGCAGTGCGGAAGCCAGATTGTAGAGGGTCTAGTACAGAATAGGTGTTGAGAAAGTGTAGCAATCGAGAGAATACAAGACGTTCAAGGAGTTTGGGGCAAAAGGCAGGAGGGAGACAGGTCGATAGTTAGAAGGACAGGTAGGGTCAAGCTTGCTGTTTTTGAGTAATGGTATAACGGTTGCATGCTTGAAGGATGAAGGAAAGGTACCAGAGTAGAGGGAAGAGTTAAAGATCTGTGTGAGCATAGGGATTATAGAAGGAGCAAGAGGTTTTAGGAGATGGGAGGGAATGGGATCAAGAGGGCAAGTGGTAGAGGGAGAAGAGGAGATCAGCAGTGATACATCCTCCTCCGAGATAGCAGAAAAAGAGTCAAGAAAGACAGGAGGAGAGTTGGGAAGCATTGTGGGATGGGAGGAGGCAACAGATGGGATGTTCTGCCGTATGGACTCCACCTTTTTCTTAAAAAAGTCAGCAAAGTCCTGAGGTGAGATGGAGGAAGAAGAGGAGGCAGCTGAGGGTGGTCTGAGTAGAGAGTCAAAGACAGAAAAGAGACGGCGTGGGTTAGTCATTAGTATCTCTCTGATACTTTGTATCTTTACGTTCCATAATGTCTTTTTCATAGTTTAACACTCTTTTATTCACCAATTGATCCAATTCCTGAAACTCTTCGCTCTCTGTATGCGGCATTAAAATTTGTTGTACTTCCTCTATTTCCTTCTCAGTGATTTTCACTCTCTCCTCTCGATAGGAGATTAGCAAGCGAATCAGTGAGAAGGAACATTTCTCTAAAATGGAGTTCCACTTTGAGGAAAAATCCTCACTGGTTTCAAATGTAGGTTTCTTTGTTACTCTTAAACCTCTAGGAATTATATTTTCATTTAAATATCTTTCCAATGAGAGCAGATCAAGCCAATGCTTCATCTCCTCCTTTGCCAATTTCTCAAGCCTAAAGAAATTGGTTTTTAGATCTATACCCTCCTCCATATTTTCAACAAATATTGGTATATTAATTTCATTTTTTAAAGATATATTGGATTATTTTTTTATATTTATAATTTATACTTATTTAACATTTAGATACCATTTTATTTCTGGCCATTCATACACTAGCGCAGACCACTATTGTACATATTGCTAATAGTTTTTCAACTCCACGGTCAGCAGCTGTTGGTGGGTGCCAGAAATATAGTTTTCATTATGATGTCTAATAGTAAAGAAAGATTAGCCAGAAGGCAAAACTATCTCAAACCAGCTGAGTCTATTACAGTTGAAAATATGGAGGAGGGTATAGATCTAAAAACCAATTTCTTTAGGCTTGAGAAATTGGCAAAGGAGGAGATGAAGCATTGGCTTGATCTGCTCTCATTGGAAAGATATTTAAATGAAAATATAATTCCTAGAGGTTTAAGAGTAACAAAGAAACCTACATTTGAAACCAGTGAGGATTTTTCCTCAAAGTGGAACTCCATTTTAGAGAAATGTTCCTTCTCACTGATTCGCTTGCTAATCTCCTATCGAGAGGAGAGAGTGAAAATCACTGAGAAGGAAATAGAGGAAGTACAACAAATTTTAATGCCGCATACAGAGAGCGAAGAGTTTCAGGAATTGGATCAATTGGTGAATAAAAGAGTGTTAAACTATGAAAAAGACATTATGGAACGTAAAGATACAAAGTATCAGAGAGATACTACTACTATGCTACTAATCTTTTTTTAATTTATTTGTAGATTTAAATAAATATATTAGAAAGGTCACGTTAATGAGATTTTTCACTATGAAGGGCAGAGAGAAGGAGGAGATGTTTAATTCTCAAGAGAGGGATTGCATTAAAGCCATGACCTCACTCTTGACAGATGGCTTTGATACAGCTGACATTGATACAAACTGTGGCCCAAATCTGGACATTTTCACACAGCACATTGCACATCCAAATGATGTTGCACTGGATATTGTGGAAAACTTGGTAGATCCAGTATTGTCTTCCTCCACTGTTGCTGATATTACCTCTGTGGAATTTTCTACAGTTAACATCAAACATTCACCCTTTATCCCAAAATCCACCTTCTTCCCCTATCAAGCCAAGGGGGGATTTATTGATACATTTTATACACTAGTATTGAAAGACTTCGAATCACTCTGCCAAAATATACCTTCATTACAAAAAAGAAATTTGCATAAAAATGAACTACAGGCTTTAAAAGAATTGAGCGAAGAAAGTGAAATTATAATAAGACAGGCAGATAAAGGTGGCGGAATAGTGCTTCAAGATAAGAGTGTATACATAGCAGAAGCAAATCGGTTGTTAGGTGATGGGAAGTCATATGTACCTCTACAAAAAGACCCAATGGACATATATCAAAAGGATCTTAAAATATTCCTCTTGGAGGCAAAACATGAGGGAATTATCACACAGGCAGAATTTGATTTCTTATTTAAACGAAACCCTAGAACACCAGTGTTTTACCACATACCAAAGATACACAAAGATACAGTCAACCCACCAGGGAGACCTATTGTCTCTGGGGTGGAGTCTATGACGTCCAGCGTGTCCCAGTATGTTGACCATTTTTTACAACCTATGGTGGTCAAGCTGAGATCACATATTAGGGACACGCTGCATGTTATAGACTCGATCTCAGGGATACCTTGGAAATCTACTTACATTTGGGCCACATGTGATGTGGCCTCTTTGTACACATGCATTGGTCATACAAAGGGAGTGGCAGCAATAGCACATTTTTTGGAAAAGGACAATCTCATTAATAAAACACAGAGAGAATTCATTTTAAATGCATTCCTGTTCATTCTGGAACATAACTATTTTTTATTTGGAGACGATTACTATCTACAGATCTGTGGAACGGCTATGGGCACCCGCTTTGCCCCCAGCTACGCAAACCTATACATGGGCCTATGGGAGGATACTCATGTGTGGGGGAATGCTAGGCTGGGGGCTGGCTTGGTGTACTATGGCCGTTTCATAGACGACCTGATAATTATTTGGGACGGTGAACAGGAGGCATTGAGTGAGATTCTAACAGCATTTAATGACAATCAGATGGATTTGAGGTTTACTTTTGATATAAATAAATATAATATAAATTTTTTGGATTTGGAATTAATGGTGAACAACAAGAATGAAATTGTAACTAAAACATTTTTCAAAAAAGTGTCCACAAATGCATACTTACATTATAACAGCAACCACTACCATAAATGGCTGGAGAACGTCCCCAGGGGCCAATTACTCAGAATCAGGAGGAATTGTTCTCTTGAGTCTGACTACTTGGCCCAGGGGGACGCTCTAATAAAAAAGTTTGTGGACAAAGGTTACAATCACCATAAGGTCTTGGAAACTTTTAAAAAAGTGGGTCAACTGGATAGACAAGAACTTCTAGACCAGTCAAAGGGCAATATAATATCCAGAAACAAAAAGATGCAGACAAGGGATAAGAAACAGACTTGTATCCCTCAATTTATAACGCAATTTAACGGTGCCTCACAAAAAATTAAAGATATATTAAACAAACACTGGGGAATTTTACTCAATGACCCAATCATAGGTAAAAATCTACCACCCAAAATACCGGTGATATTCCAGAAAGCCAGAAATATAAAATCAATCGTGGCACCTAGTAGATTGAAAAAATTCAAAAATGCTGTACAAACAAGTAAGAATATAAAAAATGGCAATTTCCTGTGCAATCGCTCAAGATGTCTTACGTGCAAACATTTAAAGAAGACTGAGAGTGTTACATCCCATTCAAATGGATCGGTACATCAAATAAAAGGTCATATCAACTGTCTGTCCACTTACATTGTTTATGCCATCACATGCCCCTGTGGGCTTCAGTATATTGGTAGAACCAAAAGGACCCTATGTATACGATTCCTGGAACATCGACGTAATATAATTCACGGGTTAAAAACACACAGTTTATCCAGACATTACGAATTGAAGCACAACAAAGATCCGTCTTCATTAGTAGTCATGGGGGTTGAGGCTATTAATTCTACACTTCTGAGTGGAGACAGGCATAAATTGCTTAATCTTAGAGAAACATACTGGATCTACGAATTGAATACACTGAGTCCAGAAGGCCTGAATGATTGTATCGATGTCAGCACAGTTATTTAAATCCACATCCATCTATATTTTGAGATGGACTTTTCTCCTGTTCTTTTCCTGTTCCTTGTCACTATTTGATAGGTACTCACCAAAAGTCTGGTGATCACGGAGGTCTGGGTTGAACATGTTTGACATGTTCCCTTCATGATCACCGGACATAGGTCATCATCCCTTTACACATTATGGTGTTTAATATTTATAATAACACCTAATAATTTAGTTTATATAAATAGTAGTACACACAAAAATTATTTAATTAGACACACAATAGCACAGTGCCGTATTAGGGCACATCTAAAAGAGAATGATATTACAATATCATTTGGATTATGATATCCACATTTATATTCACATATAATCACTTATCACATACACGTCTATTTTTTCTTTTTCTCCCCCCTTTCTTTCCCAGTTCTCCCCCTCACCCCCTCCCCCCTCCCTTCTTTACTACATCGGGGAGTGTTGGGAGACAAGCTGAACCATGCAATTTTGCTGGGCTGATTATACAAGTGACCTAGGATACATGTCCGGTCTAAACTTCCAAAAACATTTCTTAACTCCATACTATATTTTGTATGGACTTTCATGTTGCTCTCTTCCACGCTGTTTCTACTATATAGCCCCATTCGGAATAATCCATACAAATTAGCAGATGCATTAACCTCCAGTTTGTGGGATACCAGATAATATTCATAGTCATATTTATAATATCTAAATTTGTTATTCTAAACCATCAAGAGTAGAATTATCCATAATGGTTTATTGGTTCTATCCATGTTGGAAAATTCTTTTTCCATAAAAGTACAAAACAAGATACAAACAATATATTAACCCATTATATGTATTAGTTAATCAATTGTTAAGATATTATTAAACTCTTCTTTATTCATCAATTGATCTACCCTCCTCAAGCCACACTTATTTAGTGTTAAATAGTACAAATTTCAACTGTGTACAAATAGATTCATTGGGGTATTTAGGATATCTTTAGATATACCCTTGTAGTTCGTTTAACTAAAAAAAAGCTGTGTGTGCTGTGCACGCGCATAGTAAGTGAAACTTCTTTGACTTTTGTCACAGAAATTGTATTGGTATTGGTGATGTTTTAATTAAAAATCAAAATACAATTTCATTGACAAAACGCAAATAAATTTGACTTAGAACATGCGTACACATCCCTTGTATTTGCACTAAGCGTGAATTCCTCGTGTGTATGTGTGTGTGTGTGTGTGTGTGTGCGTGACTGTGTGACTGTGCGTGTGACTGTGCGTGTGACTGTGTGACTGTGCGTGTGACTGTGTGACTGTGCGTGTGACTGTGTGACTGTGCGTGTTACTGTGTGACAGTGTGTGACTGTGCGCGTGACAGTGCGTGTGCGCGTGACAGTGCACGGTGCACGAGACAGTGCGTGTGCGACTGACTGACTGTGTGCGCGACTGACTGTGTGTGTGTGCGACTGACTGTGTGTGTGACTGTGACTGTGACTGTGTGTGTGTGCGTGTGACTGTGCGTGACCATGTGCGTGTGCGTGTGTGTGTGACCGTGTGCGTGCGTGTGACCGTGTGACCGTGTGACTGTGTGACGTATGCGCAGCCCCCCTGCACCTCACACATCCCCCTAACCTATTCACAGTCAGTGTGTGTATGTGTGTGTGTGTGTGTGTGTGTGTGTGTGTGTGTGTGTGTGTGTGTGTCAGTCAGTGTGTGTGTATGTGTCAGTGTGTGTGCATGTGTGTCAGTCATTGTGTGTGTATGTGTGTGTGTGTGTGTGTGTGTGTGTGTGTGTGTATATATATGTATGTGTGTGTTTCTGTCACTGTATGTGTGTCTCTCTTTCTGTGTCCTGCCCCCTCTCTCCTGACTCCCCCCCCCCCCCCTCACAGACAGGCAGAGCTGCGGACCCGCGGCGGCTCTGTCTGAGTCTCTCCTCCCCCCCCCCCTCACAGACAGGCAGAGCTGCGGACCCGCGGCAGCTCTGCCTGAGACTCTCCTCCCCCCCCCCCCTCACAGACAGGCAGAGCTGCGGACCCGCGGCGGCTCTGCTTGAGACTCTCCTCCCCCCCCCCCCTCACAGACAGGCAGAGCTGCGGACCCGCGGCGGCTCTGCCTGAGACTCTCCTCCCCCCCCCCCCCTCACAGACAGGCAGAGCTGCGGACCCGCGGCGGCTCTGCCTGAGACTCTCCTCCCCCCCCCCCCCCTCACAGACAGGCAGAGCTGCGGACCCGCGGCGGCTCTGCCTGAGTCTCTCCTCCCCCCCCCCCTCACAGACAGGCAGAGCTGCGGACCCGCGGCGGCTCTGCCTGAGACTCTCCTCACACCCCCCCCCCTCACAGACAGGCAGAGCTGCGGACCCGCGGCGGCTCTGCCTGAGACTCTCCTCCCCCCCCCCCCTCTCACAGACAGGCAGAGCTGCGGACCCGCGGCGGCTCTGCCTGAGTCTCTCCTCACACCCCCCCCCCCCTCACAGACAGGCAGAGCTGCGGACCCGCGGCGGCTCTGCCTGAGACTCTCCTCCCCCCCCCCCCTCACAGACAGGCAGAGCTGCGGACCCGCGGCGGCTCTGCCTGAGACTCTCCTCCCCCCCCCCCCCCTCACAGACAGGCAGAGCTGCGGACCCGCGGCGGCTCTGCCTGAGACTCCTCCTCCCCTCACACCCCCCCCCCCTCACAGACAGGCAGAGCTGCGGACCCGCGGCGGCTCTGCCTGAGTCTCTCCTCCCCCCCCCCCCTCACAGACAGGCAGAGCTGCGGACCCGCGGCGGCTCTGCCTGAGTCTCTCCTCCCCCCCCCCCCTCACAGACAGGCAGAGCTGCGGACCCGCGGCGGCTCTGCCTGAGACTCTCCCCCCCCCCCCCCTCACAGACAGGCAGAGCTGCGGACCCGCGGCGGCTCTGCCTGAGTCTCTCCTCACACCCCCCCCCCCTCACAGACAGGCAGAGCTGCGGACCCGCGGCGGCTCTGCCTGAGACTCTCCTCCCCCCCCCCCCTCACAGACAGGCAGAGCTGCGGACCCGCGGCGGCTCTGCCTGAGACTCTCCTCCCCCCCCCCCCTCACAGACAGGCAGAGCTGCGGACCCGCGGCGGCTCTGCCTGAGACTCTCCCCCCCCCCCCCCTCACAGACAGGCAGAGCTGCGGACCCGCGGCGGCTCTGCCTGAGACTCTCCTCCCCCCCCCCCCCTCACAGACAGGCAGAGCTGCGGACCCGCGGCGGCTCTGCCTGAGTCTCTCCTCCCCCCCCCCCCTCACAGACAGGCAGAGCTGCGGACCCGCGGCGGCTCTGCCTAAGTCTCTCCTCCCCCCCCCCCCTCACAGACAGGCAGAGCTGCGGACCCGCGGCGGCTCTGCCTGAGTCTCTCCTCCCCCCCCCCCCTCACAGACAGGCAGAGCTGCGGACCCGCAGCGGCTCTGCCTGAGACTCTCCTCCCCCCCCCCCCCCCCTCACAGACAGGCAGAGCTGCGGACCCGCGGCGGCTCTGCCTGAGACTCTCCTCCATCCCCCCCCCCCCTCACAGACAGGCAGAGCTGCGGACCCGCTGCGGCTCTGCCTGAGACTCTCCTCCCCCCCCCCCCTCACAGACAGGCAGAGCTGCGGACCCGCGGCGGCTCTGCCTGAGACTCTCCTCCATCCCCCCCCCCCTCACAGACAGGCAGAGCTGCGGACCCGCGGCGGCTCTGCCTGAGTCTCTCCTCCCCCCCCCCCCCTCACAGACAGGCAGAGCTGCGGACCCGCGGCGGCTCTGCCTGAGTCTCTCCTTCCCCCCCCCCCCCCCTCACAGACAGGCAGAGCTGCGGACCCGCGGCGGCTCTGCCTGAGACTCTCCTCCATCCCCCCCCCCCTCACAGACAGGCAGAGCTGCGGACCCGCGGCGGCTCTGCCTGAGACTCCTCCCCCCCCCCCCCCTCACAGACAGGCAGAGCTGCGGACCCGCGGCGGCTCTGCCTGAGTCTCTCCTCCCCCCCCCCCCCCTCACAGACAGGCAGAGCTGCGGACCCGCGGCGGCTCTGCCTGAGACTCTCCTCCCCCCCCCCCCCTCACAGACAGGCAGAGCTGCGGACCCGCGGTGGCTCTGCCTGAGACTCTCCTCCCCCCCCCCCCCTCACAGACAGGCAGAGCTGCGGACCCGCGGTGGCTCTGCCTGAGACTCTCCTCCCCCCCCCCCCCTCACAGACAGGCAGAGCTGCGGACCCGCGGCGGCTCTGCCTAAGTCTCTCCTCCCCCCCCCCCCTCACAGACAGGCAGAGCTGCGGACCCGCGGTGGCTCTGCCTGAGTCTCTCCTCCCCCCCCCCCCCTCACAGACAGGCAGAGCTGCGGACCCGCAGCGGCTCTGCCTGAGACTCTCCTCCCCCCCCCCCCCCTCACAGACAGGCAGAGCTGCGGACCCGCGGCGGCTCTGCCTGAGACTCTCCTCCATCCCCCCCCCCCTCACAGACAGGCAGAGCTGCGGACCCGCGGCGGCTCTGCCTGAGACTCTCCTCCCCCCCCCCCCTCACAGACAGGCAGAGCTGCGGACCCGCGGCGGCTCTGCCTGAGACTCTCCTCCATCCCCCCCCCCCTCACAGACAGGCAGAGCTGCGGACCCGCGGCGGCTCTGCCTGAGTCTCTCCTCCCCCCCCCCCTCACAGACAGGCAGAGCTGCGGACCCGCGGCGGCTCTGCCTGAGTCTCTCCTCCCCCCCCCCCTCACAGACAGGCAGAGCTGCGGACCCGCGGCGGCTCTGCCTGAGACTCTCCTCCATCCCCCCCCCCCTCACAGACAGGCAGAGCTGCGGACCCGCGGCGGCTCTGCCTGAGACTCCTCCCCCCCCCCTCACAGACAGGCAGAGCCCGCTTAACTAAAAAATAGAAAAGGACATCAACTGCAAGTTTGTTTTAATAATCTAATTGTAAAACTGTCATTTATTTCATTCACATCATTGTGTGTTGGCAAGTATCTATTAATGGAGATTCAATATTGGGTGTTCACAGGTGCACATAATTTGTTCTGCTAGTAATGCAGATTGCCCACACACTGTTTGCCTACTAACTAATCAAGCTAATTGGACTTGGGGGGTATATATTATGCTATGCCACACACCCAGAGCCCATCCCCTGAAGAAGTCAGTTAATCTGACGAAACGCGTAGGGAAGGTGTGCAGTGGACCTTCTCAAACGCTTGCTATTGAACTGCTACGAATCTCTACCGGTCCGGTATCCAGCACGATTACCGTGACGTCATCCGCTGGTCCGCGGCATCTACCGTCCCCGGTGGGAACCAAAGAGCATCTGGTGGTGTGTACCCGGTGAGAGACCATCGCGGAGCGCCTGATACGTCAGTTCCTGCAGGCGGTGAACAACGGAGGCAGCATTCTGATCCAGTGGAGTCACGGAGGGACTACAGCAGCAAAGCAGCGTTTCCTGGTCCTAGGAGCATGAGCATTACTCATACAATGCTTTTAATTGTTTTATGTTTGTGAGTTCATTTTTATTGAGATTTTTGGGAATTAAATATATCGTTTTTTGCACAGTAATGCACTAGGATTTGGCGCTTTTTTTCTTCTTTTATTTTTCTATGCAGGTGGAGGGGGAGGTCGTTGTGCCCTTTTAAAGAAGCTGCCTGTCTGTCCTATTAGTGCTACTGTTACTCCCCAATCATTGGACCCAATTGTATGGACTCCACAGGACTATCTGCATTGAGCAGATTAAGGAAGGTTCACAGCACCACACAATCATTTTTTTGTTTAAATTGTATTTATTAGCTGTTTTTATTAGACATTGACAATTATGCAATATTGGTAAATTAATTTCATTTTTTAAAGATATATTGGATTAATTTTTTATATTTTTAATTTATACTTATTTAACATTTAGATACCATTTTATTTCTGGCCATTCATACACTAGCGCAGACCACTATTGTACATATTACATATATACATATATACATATATACATACATACATACATACATACATACATACATACATACATACATGACAAACGGCTCCCTTAGGTGGCGCTGCCGTCTGTCCGGGCTCTTTATGACTCAGTTTTCTAGGGTTGTTAAACAGACAAACGGACAACATGTAGCACAATATTGTATCATTCCGGCTTCTGCCTGTTTTAATCCGGCGCAGTAGGGGACTGCAACTTTAACGGATATATATATACTTGAGGTACTCAGTCCTTACCCTTCAGTGCTTTATGCTTCATATCACTGACAGACAATATAACTCAGGCACACGGTCACTATAAGGAAAGACCAAAGCATAAAATGAAAGCCCACTCCACTGTAGGGAGGCTAACTATACAGCCGTAACTAGCACACTGGCTGGCTATGCCCACTTTCCAGTTTTAAACAGAGCACATTGTAACGTACAATAGGAATAACAAACTGTCCTTATCTTCAGTTGTGGGAACTCGGTCCCAAGAGAGTCCAGGCAAACCATTCTCTTTGGATGCTGCGATACTTGAAGGGGGCGTCCTCCCCGAACTGGATGCGGGGAGCAGCGATGCCCCAGCCTCCGGGCTCCAGGAGAGAGACTGATGCAGCAAAACCTAACTGCCATAAATACCTGTTCCTCAATTAGGAGAACAGGTGAGGGGAGTTAGAACCAGTGTGAACTCTGTTCTGGATTTCCTATCCAGCGGCCTCAGTAACTGCGAAGCTGTGGGGTGGCGGCACTTTCTGATCTAAATCAGACAGAAAGCTGCCTAATGTCCTGGGACTTTGTCCCAGTAATGGCTGAAGAACACACACTGTCAGGGATCATACAGAAGACATGCGACTGACAGGACACTGTCACGGGAGACCAGGTATTTACACCTTTTCACCGGGATCATTCATAGAAAGAAAGTAAAACAAATGGTCATTTATTCCATAGAAACATAGCACATACACACAATGAATTACAAAACACACGAGACACTTACTGGGGGTCTGGGCCACAAAACTAACCTTTCCTAGCTTCTGTGGGACGTAAAACAAAGTCTTTAGTTGACTGGGACTTGGCCCGAAATGTCCTGCAACTCAAATCGGCGTGATGTTCCACACGCCACCGCTGGATCCGCTCCGAAACCTTGAAATAACTTGACCGGGAGTGTGCCGGTGAGAGGGTACCGAGGCCAATAATAAAGGTATTATGTCCAGCTGGGTGCCCCTGAGCCATATTGGGGAGTTTGAAGTGTTAGCTCTGCAACCCAGTGATGGCATGTGCACTGTATTTCAATAAAGATGTATGTGTGTTTTACTGTTCCAGGAGCGCCAACCAGCGGAGATGTGCAGGGTGTGAGTTTCAGGAGCACCAACCAGCGGAGATGTGCAGGGTGTGAGTTTCAGGAGCGCCAACCAGCGGAGATTCGCAGGGTGTGAGTTCCAGGAGCGCCAATCAGCGGAGATTCGCAGGGCGTGAGTTTCAGGAGCGCCAACCAGCGGAGATTCGCAGGGCGTGAGTTTCAGGAGCACCAACCAGCGGAGATGTGCAGGGCGGGAGTTTCAGGAGCGCCAACCAGCGGAGATTCGCAGGGTGTGAGTTCCAGGAGCACCAACCAGCGGAGATTCGCAGGGCGTGAGTTTCAGGAGCACCAACCAGCGGAGATGTGCAGGGCGGGAGTTTCAGGAGCGCCAACCAGCGGGGAAGTGCAGGGCGTGCGTTTCAGGAGCGCCAACCAGCGGGGATGTGCAGGGCAGGAGTTTCAGAAGCGCCAACCAGCGGGGATGTGCAGGGCGTGAGTTTCAGGGGTGCCAACCAGCGGAGATTCGCAGGGTGTGAGTTTCAGGAGCGCCAACCAGCGGAGATTCGCAGGGCGTGAGTTTCAGGGGTGCCAACCAGCGGAGATTCGCAGGGTGTGAGTTTCAGGAGCGCCAACCAGCGGAGATTCGCAGGGCGTGAGTTTCAGGGGTGCCAACCAGCGGAGATTCGCAGGGCGTGAGTTTCAGGAGTGCCAACCAGCGGAGATTCGCAGGGCGTGAGTTTCAGGGGTGCCAACCAGCGGGGATGTGCAGGGCGGGAGTTTCAGGAGCGCCAACCAGCGGAGATTCGCAGGGCGTGAGTTTCAGGGGTGCCAACCAGCGGAGATTCGCAGGGTGTGAGTTTCAGGAGCGCCAACCAGCGGGGATGTGCAGGGCGTGAGTTTCAGGGGTGCTAACCAGCGGAGATTCGCAGGGCGTGAGTTTCAGGGGTGCCAGCCAGCGGAGATTCGCAGGGCGGGAGTTTCAGGGGTGCCAGCCAGCGGAGATGTGCAGGGCGTGAGTTTCAGGGGTGCCAACCAGCGTAGATTCGCAGCCCGTGAGTTTCAGGGGTGCCAACCAGCGGAGATTCGCAGGGTGTGAGTTTCAGGGGTGCCAACCAGCGGGGATGTGCAGGGCGGGAGTTTCAGGGGTGCCAACCAGCGGGGATTCGCAGGGCGTGAGTTTCAGGGGTGCCAGCCAGCGGAGATTCGCAGGGCGTGAGTTTCAGGGGTGCTAACCAGCGGAGATTCGCAGGGTGTGAGTTTCAGGAGCGCCAACCAGCGGGGATGTGCTGGGCGTGAGTTTCAGGGGTGCTAACCAGCGGAGATTCGCAGGGCGTGAGTTTCAGGGGTGCCAGCCAGCGGAGATTCGCAGGGCGTGAGTTTCAGGGGTGCCAACCAGCGGAGATGTGCAGGGCGGGAGTTTCAGGGGTGCCAACCAGCGGGGATGTGCAGGGCGGGAGTTTCAGGGGTGCTAACCAGCGGGGATGTGCAGGGCGTGAGTTTCAGGGGTGCCAACCAGCGGGGATGTGCAGGGCGGGAGTTTCAGGGGTGCCAACCAGCGGGGATGTGCAGGGCGTGAGTTTCAGGGGTGCCAACCAGCGGGGATGTGCAGGGCGGGAGTTTCAGGGGTGCTAACCAGCGGAGATGTGCAGGGCGGGAGTTTCAGGGGTGCCAACCAGCGGGGATGTGCAGGGCGTGAGTTTCAGGGGTGCCAACCAGCGGGGATGTGCAGGGCGGGAGTTTCAGGGGTGCTAACCAGCGGAGATGTGCAGGGCGTGAGTTTCAGGGGTGCCAACCAGCGGAGATTCGCAGGGCGTGAGTTTCAGGGGTGCCAACCAGCGGAGATTCGCAGGGCGTGAGTTTCAGGGGTGCTAACCAGCGGAGATTCGCAGGGCGTGAGTTTCAGGGGTGCCAACCAGCGGAGTTTCAGGGATGATTTTACGGTAAAGTGTTGTCAGGGTGTGTTTGGGTAGAAGGGTGCCATTGTTGCTGGTTACCCCGAAACATGTACCCAGGAATCCCACCAGATCCCTGGAGAAATGAAGACAGACCACCGGACAAAATCCTCCCTAGGAAGCAGTTAGTGGCTCATTGCCAGATCTCCCTGCTTCAGCACAGACCAGAACAGTAAGACCGGGCAGGGGGAAATCACATTCCAGGGTCCCCCGGTATATGCCCAAACCCCCAGAACCCAGTGTAGGGGTTCAGTGTATCTCCCACCAGGTATAAGGTGGCGAGAGTAAAAATGTTCAGCGCTTGAAGAATAAAAGCTCCTAGCGCTGAAACTTGCGGTGCGCGTAGTTCTGTTAGGAAGCTCCTAGCGCTGAATCTGGCGGTGCGCGTAGTTCTGTTAGGAAGCTCCTAGCGCTGAAACTGGCGGTGCGCGTAGTTCTGTTAGAAAGCTCCTAACGCTGAAACTTGCGGTGCGCGTAGTTCTGTTAGGAAGCTCCTAGCGCTGAATCTGGCGGTGCGCGTAGTTCTGTTAGGAAGCTCCTAGCGCTGAAACTGGCGGTGCGCATAGTTCTGTTAGGAAGCTCCTAGCGCTGAAACTTGCGGTGCGCGTAGTTCTGTTAGGAAGCTCCTAGCGCTGAAACTGGCGGTGCGCGTAGTTCTGTTAGGAAGCTCCTAGCGCTGAAACTTGCGGTGCGCATAGTTCTGTTAGGAAGCTCCTAGCGCTGAAACTTGCGGTGCGCGTAGTTCTGTTAGGAAGCTCCTAGCGCTGAAACTGGCGGTGCGCGTAGTTCTGTTAGGAAGCTCCTAGCGCTGAAACTGGCGGTGCGCATAGTTCTGTTAGGAAGCTCCTAGCGCTGAAACTTGCGGTGCGCGTAGTTCTGTGAGAAAGCTCCTAGTGCTGAAACTTGCGGTGCGCGTAGTTCTGTTAGGAAGCTCCTAACGCTGAAACTTGCGGTGCGCGTAGTTCTGTTAGGAAGCTCCTAGCGCTGAAACTTGCGGTGCGCGTAGTTCTGTTAGGAAGCTCCTAGCGCTGAAACTTGCGGTGCGCGTAGTTCTGTGAGAAAGCTCCTAACGCTGAAACTTGCGGTGCGCGTAGTTCTGTTAGGAAGCTCCTAGCGCTGAAACTTGCGGTGCGCGTAGTTCTGTTAGGAAGCTCCTAACGCTGAAACTTGCGGTGCGCGTAGTTCTGTTAGGAAGCTCCTAGCGCTGAAACTGGCGGTGCGCGTAGTTCTGTTAGGAAGCTCCTAGCGCTGAAACTGGCGGTGCGCGTAGTTCTGTTAGGAAGCTCCTAGCGCTGAAACTTGCGGTGCGCGTAGTTCTGTTAGGAAGCTCCTAGCGCTGAAACTTGCGGTGCGCGTAGTTCTGTTAGGAAGCTCCTAACGCTGAAACTGGCGGTGCGCGTAGTTCTGTTAGGAAGCTCCTAGCGCTGAAACTTGCGGTGCGCGTAGTTCTGTGAGAAAGCTCCTAACGCTGAAACTTGCGGTGCGCGTAGTTCTGTGAGAAAGCTCCTAACGCTGAAACTGGCGGTGCGCGTAGTTCTGTGAGAAAGCTCCTAGCGCTGAAACTTGCGGTGCGCGTAGTTCTGTGAGAAAGCTCCTAACGCTGAAACTTGCGGTGCGCGTAGTTCTGTTAGGAAGCTCCTAGCGCTGAAACTTGCGATGCGCGTAGTTCTGTTAGGAAGCTCCTAGCGCTGAAACTTGCGGTGCGCGTAGTTCTGTTAGGAAACTCCTAGCGCTGAAACTTGCGGTGCGCGTAGTTCTGTGAGAAAGCTCCTAACGCTGAAACTTGCGGTGCGCGTAGTTCTGTTAGGAAGCTCCTAACGCTGAAACTTGCGGTGCGCGTAGTTCTGTTAGGAAGCTCCTAGCGCTGAAACTGGCGGTGCGCGTAGTTCTGTTAGGAAGCTCCTAGCGCTGAAACTTGCGGTGCGCGTAGTTCTGTTAGGAAGCTCCTAGCGCTGAAACTTGCGGTGCGCGTAGTTCTGTTAGGAAGCTCCTAGCGCTGAAACTTGCGGTGCGCGTAGTTCTGTGAGAAAGCTCCTAACGCTGAAACTTGCGGTGCGCGTAGTTCTGTTAGGAAGCTCCTAGCGCTGAAACTTGCGGTGCGCGTAGTTCTGTTAGGAAGCTCCTAACGCTGAAACTTGCGGTGCGCGTAGTTCTGTTAGGAAGCTCCTAGCGCTGAAACTTGCGGTGCGCGTAGTTCTGTTAGGAAGCTCCTAGCGCTGAAACTGGCGGTGCGCGTAGTTCTGTTAGGAAGCTCCTAGCGCTGAAACTTGCGGTGCGCGTAGTTCTGTGAGAAAGCTCCTAACGCTGAAACTTGCGGTGCGCGTAGTTCTGTGAGAAAGCTCCTAGCGCTGAAACTTGCGGTGCGCGTAGTTCTGTTAGGAAACTCCTAGCGCTGAAACTTGCGGTGCGCGTAGTTCTGTTAGGAAGCTCCTAGCGCTGAAACTTGCGGTGCGCGTAGTTCTGTGAGAAAGCTCCTAGCGCTGAAACTTGCGGTGCGCATAGTTCTGTTAGGAAGCTCCTAACGCTGAAACTTGCGGTGCGCGTAGTTCTGTTAGGAAGCTCCTAGCGCTGAAACTGGCGGTGCGCGTAGTTCTGTTAGGAAGCTCCTAGCGCTGAAACTTGCGGTGCGCGTAGTTCTGTTAGGAAGCTCCTAGCGCTGAAACTTGCGGTGCGCGTAGTTCTGTGAGAAAGCTCCTAACGCTGAAACTTGCGGTGCGCGTAGTTCTGTTAGGAAGCTCCTAGCGCTGAAACTTGCGGTGCGCGTAGTTCTGTTAGGAAGCTCCTAGCGCTGAAACTGGCGGTGCGCGTAGTTCTGTTAGGAAGCTCCTAGCGCTGAAACTGGCGGTGCGCATAGTTCTGTTAGGAAGCTCCTAGCGCTGAAACTTGCGGTGCGCGTAGTTCTGTTAGAAAGCTCCTAGCGCTGAAACTTGCGGTGCGCGTAGTTCTGTTAGGAAACTCCTAGCGCTGAAACTTGCGGTGCGCGTAGTTCTGTTAGGAAGCTCCTAGCGCTGAAACTGGCGGTGCGCATAGTTCTGTTAGGAAGCTCCTAGCGCTGAAACTTGCGGTGCGCGTAGTTCTGTTAGAAAGCTCCTAGCGCTGAAACTTGCGGTGCGCGTAGTTCTGTTAGGAAACTCCTAGCGCTGAAACTTGCGGTGCGCGTAGTTCTGTTAGGAAGCTCCTAGCGCTGAAACTTGCGGTGCGCGTAGTTCTGTGAGAAAGCTCCTAACGCTGAAACTTGCGGTGCGCGTAGTTCTGTTAGGAAGCTCCTAGCGCTGAAACTGGCGGTGCGCGTAGTTCTGTTAGGAAGCTCCTAGCGCTGAAACTTGCGGTGCGCGTAGTTCTGTTAGGAAGCTCCTAGCGCTGAAACTTGCGGTGCGCGTAGTTCTGTGAGAAAGCTCCTAACGCTGAAACTTGCGGTGCGCGTAGTTCTGTTAGGAAGCTCCTAGCGCTGAAACTTGCGGTGCGCGTAGTTCTGTTAGGAAGCTCCTAGCGCTGAAACTGGCGGTGCGCGTAGTTCTGTTAGGAAGCTCCTAGCGCTGAAACTTGCGGTGCGCGTAGTTCTGTTAGGAAACTCCTAGCGCTGAAACTGGCGGTGCGCGTAGTTCTGTGAGAAAGCTCCTAACGCTGAAACTTGCGGTGCGCGTAGTTCTGTTAGGAAGCTCCTAGCGCTGAAACTTGCGGTGCGCGTAGTTCTGTTAGGAAGCTCCTAGCGCTGAAACTGGCGGTGCGCGTAGTTCTGTTAGGAAGCTCCTAGCGCTGAAACTGGCGGTGCGCATAGTTCTGTTAGGAAGCTCCTAGCGCTGAAACTTGCGGTGCGCGTAGTTCTGTTAGAAAGCTCCTAGCGCTGAAACTTGCGGTGCGCGTAGTTCTGTTAGGAAACTCCTAGCGCTGAAACTTGCGGTGCGCGTAGTTCTGTTAGGAAGCTCCTAGCGCTGAAACTTGCGGTGCGCGTAGTTCTGTGAGAAAGCTCCTAACGCTGAAACTTGCGGTGCGCGTAGTTCTGTTAGGAAGCTCCTAGCGCTGAAACTGGCGGTGCGCGTAGTTCTGTTAGGAAGCTCCTAGCGCTGAAACTTGCGGTGCGCGTAGTTCTGTTAGGAAGCTCCTAGCGCTGAAACTTGCGGTGCGCGTAGTTCTGTTAGGAAGCTCCTAGCGCTGAAACTGGCGGTGCGCGTAGTTCTGTTAGGAAGCTCCTAGCGCTGAAACTTGCGGTGCGCGTAGTTCTGTTAGGAAGCTCCTAGCGCTGAAACTGGCGGTGCGCGTAGTTCTGTTAGGAAGCTCCTAACGCTGAAACTTGCGGTGCGCGTAGTTCTGTTAGGAAGCTCCTAGCGCTGAAACTTGCGGTGCGCGTAGTTCTGTTAGGAAGCTCCTAGCGCTGAAACTGGCGGTGTGCGTAGTTCTGTTAGGAAGCTCCTAGCGCTGAAACTGGCGGTGCGTGTAGTTCTGTTAGGAAGCTCCTAGCGCTGAAACTGGCGGTGCGCGTAGTTCTGTTAGGAAGCTCCTAGCGCTGAAACTGGCGGTGCGCGTAGTTCTGTTAGGAAGCTCCTAGCGCTGAAACTTGCGGTGCGCGTAGTTCTGTTAGGAAGCTCCTAGCGCTGAAACTTGCGGTGCGCGTAGTTCTGTGAGAAAGCTCCTAACGCTGAAACTTGCGGTGCGCGTAGTTCTGTGAGAAAGCTCCTAGCGCTGAAACTGGCGGTGCGCTAACTTCTGTTAGAAAGCTCCTAGCGCTGAAACTGGCGGTGCGCGTAGTTCTGTGAGAAAGCTCCTAACGCTGAAACTGGCGGTGCGCTAACTTCTGTGAGAAAGCTCCTAGCGCTGAAACTTGCGGTGCGCGTAGTTCAGGGAGAAACATGGAAAACACCCATAGCATCATTTTTATGTTTTTTTTTTACAAAAATTGATGAATGAAAGTCCCCCTCAAACAGTGCATTAAACATGTTAGGCACATTTGGGCTTTCATTCAGACCACCGGAGACTGGGAAATACTCATTTATTGTAGCCCCCACTTGGTATGCGTCTAGTGACTCACTTCAAATGCGCTGAGGATGTGCAGCTGCGGACTTCTAAACACAAAAAGGAAGCGCAGAAGAGAAAAGAACCATCAGTCAATGTCCCAAAGCTTTATAAATGGACTAATAATAACAATATCACGTAAAATACATGAATAAAAAAGATCACATAGGATCTGTAGACCCAGAACAGTCTGTGCACAACGGTGAATGCTCAATTCAAACCCCCAGAACTAACACTAGGTAAGTACAGGGGGCAGAGGATGGTATTACTGCTTACATGTGAAGGAGAACACCCCCCGCGCTAGCCCGCTGGGTATCCGCAGCAGGCTGGGCTTCCGTCGTCACGTACCCCCTGAAGAAGCGTCATATGATGCTAAACGCGCAGAGGTGACGTCATCACGCAGCGGGGAGCGAAAAACCATTGGTAAAACCACAGATATAAAACCACGGATTTAAAACCACGGATATAATTCGTCTCAGATGTAGACTGAAATAAACCAGGGGATAATGAGAAAGCTAATGTGCGTAATTTCTTACATACTATTTTCAGACCTCCTTGTAAAATGGGTTTAAGATCCAAATCTAGTTTTAATGTAACCCAATGTTTATTTATAATTTGTACGAATTTGATTTGCTTGTTTATTAAACTTCGTGAGGAATAAAGGACAAGATTCACAAGATTGTTTTGACCTTTTTGCCTTATTTTTGTAGCAAACTAGTTCACTTCTGTTGATAATCTCGTTGTCTGAATCTCTCACTCAATTGTTTGGAGTGTTCAAGGAAGGAGTGATCCTCAGAACACGATCTCCCCGGAGCGGAGAAGCTGTCCTTCCGGAATCCCGCGCACCACTGATCTCGGGTGGCTACTTCTTGCGCTAAGGAATGAATTCCTTGAGTGCGGCTTTCTGTAGATCTCTGTTTGTATGCTGTTATACATATCTATATAGAATGTCACATCCAAATAATTCATGTGATTTACATTGGTGTCACAAGTGAAGTGTAAATTAACCCCGTTGACATTCAATGTCGGAATAAAAGTGCACAATGTAACACTGTCACCATCCCAAATGAAAATCAAATCATCAATAAAACGTACGGGAAAAATAATATGTTGGCGATAAATATTAGTGCCGCCATAAAGGTGAATGTGCTCCCAAAACCCCATAAAAAGGTTTGCGTGTGAGGGGGCGAATGATGTCCCCGTTGCAGTCCCCTTTTTCTGTAAGTAAAATTGTGAATCAAAAAGAAAATAATTGTGCGTGAATAAAAATAATATGGAATCGGTGAGAAAGGTGCATTGTGAGGTGGACAGTTGTGAATATTGTAAAAAGTGTTGTGTGGCTCTAAGAGTGTAGATTGCCTGAAGCGGCGCTGAACTGCTACTCCTGCCCCCCCCCTCACCCGACACTTGAGATTCAGTTCACCCTGTATTCAACTGGCATATACTTAATCTATATCTATAAAACTGAAAACGTTGTTTGTTTGCTGTACCTCTGGGCAATCAGATTGGTCCGTCAGTCCGTCAGTCCGCCTCTGGCCAATCTGTCGGCCCGCCCCCGCACGGCTCTCATTGGCTTGCGTGGTTCGCTGACCACACCTACCCCACTCTCAGAACAATCACTGAACTTTGGGAGTACGCTTGACCGCACCATTTTCCCGCCTCACCGCCTGCTCTCACCTCAGAAACTAACCCCAGCGCAGATTTTGTGCCTGAAAATTTTCATCCCCTGAGGACTACACACCACCTCAGGAACCGTGCGCTACCGCGTGCCACCTCCCCTCCCCCCCCAACACCACCCCCCCTCACCTCTGCACACTACTCACACCATCCGGCCCTGTGTGTCCCGCACAGCGTTCGGTACTGCGTCATCCCCCCGCTCCCGCCACCCCTCCCACCTCACCAACACCGCCCAGTGCAGTCACCCGCCAGCACACCATACACCGTCCGGTGACACCCCCCCTCCCGCACACCCTCCGCTGCTGCGTGCCCCGCCACCTCCGCGGTCCCCTACCAGACACGTGCCAGGGCCCCTGCACAAACCACCACCATCACCTCCCGCCATGCACAGCGTCACTGCATAACCCGCCAACAGTCACCCCCAACCACACAAATTCAACCCCCCCCAAACAATAACACTGTCACCCATACAGACACCACCAACCACACAAATGCCACCCACCCCCCAAATTACAACTATTACATCATATTTACATTTAATTAAAGACTTATTTTACACATTATTATTCCACATTTACACACAATAATTAGGAATTAACATCCCGGGCAACGCCGGGTCTCTCAGCTAGTAGCACTATAAAGTTGGTGGTGTGTTTACTCACGGTACCGTTGGGCGAGGTTCCTGCTGTGTGTGCTCCCATGCACTGATTACAAGATAGAGGGATATAGCCATAGACTTCAATGCAAAATACACAGCTCAGTCCAGACCAATCTTTAAGGTATACAGGGTCACCCCAACAAAGTTCTGTCCTGAATACAATATTGGTGCTCGGGGTCCCGGCCTCTTTTACCATCTGCTGCATCTGCTGTTGCTGTAAAGTCCCTTAAAAGCTTGCCCTGTTGCTGCCATCTCAGCAGCGCCTACAGCAGCAGCATACTTGTGAGGGTCCAGGAGAGCTGAGTGGTCCGCAACGGTGTGTTCATGCTGTTGTACATTGCTGGTTACTAATAAACTTTTTTATATTCATACAACTGGCTGAGTGAAGGTGCTGTGAACCTCGGAAGCAATCTCTATTTTTTTCACCTTACCAGGAGCTGACGACGAGCCCGTCGCTACCTGCACCTCCCCGCAACAACCCCCGTGGCAGTGGAGGCAAGGGGGGGGGGGGAAACAGTAAACCGGGGAACCTGGTTACAGCCTCCCCCTGGTGAAAAAATACCGTCCCCGCTTTGGAACGGCGTCACACAGCATAAGTTTACACAATAAAAATGCCAGGCATAATATGTAGAACTTATCACATGCACAGTACAAGGGCAGACTAGTAGCCACAGGTGGCATGGCTACACATTTACACATTCTGCCGTGTGACGTGAGGGGGTAACCAGGCTATACAATAAAGGTTAAGCCCCCTGGTTACCCCTGAAACCATGGGGTCCCTGGTACCTCCATGAGCCAGGGACCAGGGATAATACATGGGGAAAATAAAGTGACCCCTGATTATTCTGTTTTCATGTTCCCTTGGCCCTAAAGCTGTGAGATTTCATGTGTGTCAGTTTTATGAGGGATATTTAGGTGAAAATACAATTATTTTGTTTGCAGGAGTTGGGGGTCCGAAGTTACCGGTAGTCGTTTAATTCTCCCCGGCGAGCAGGCATGATTTGCCGGTACGCGGGGTGAATTACACCGGGGCTTCCCTGTGTCCTCCAGACTCCTGGATTTCAAGCCCAAATATCCCTAATCCATTTCCTGTAAAAGTATAAGGTTCCCCAAATATATTCTTTATTAAAGTGTACTTTATAAGATGTCTACAATTACTATAAGGCTCTGTAACCCATAACCCCTCCCCCCCCCCGGACACAGATGTCTCTGCTAGGGTGTAGTGAGGGCTGGCTACATGTGCTTTGGTGGTGCGTACCTGCAGGTAACAGGAGGGCCTGAGCTTCCCGCGGTGATGTTGGGGACACAGGACCAGGCTTCTGTGGTAGTTGCTTCCATTTCCTTAGTGATGCAGCGCCTCCATCTTCTATAACTTCCCAGGGATGTGGGGTAGGACCCTTATAGAAGAATAACCCTGGTCCCAGGGTGAATGCTCCAGAATCACACAGTCTTAGATAAAATCAGCAAGGTCTTTATTGTCTCTTATCTGGCACACAGCAGCAGTAGTACACGACAGGTCATATGCCAAGGCACTCCAAAGGTACACCAGACCTCCTCTCCTCTCCTCCAGACGGTACTCCTGCAGGATGGTCTGTGGGGGGCCTCAATACCCCCAATGCCCACCTCAGAGGGTATCCTCTGGGTGGGGGTAGATTCTCCTCCTCACCCCCTCAGTAGGGTGAGGGGCATTGGTCCACTCTAGCTCTGCTCACTCTCCAAACTCATAGGACCGTAGCCTCTATCTTCTGGTCCCAGGGCAGAACTTCTCTCCTCCAACTCCCACATAACAAGCCCACGTCCTCACAGGAACTGGCTACTAAATAGAGTCAGCCCCACCCCTCATGATGTCAGCAGGACCTCCCCTCTGTCTCATGCCTGCAGCAGAGTCAGGGGCCTGCATCTATCACTCAGGGCAGGGCGTGAATGGGGAAAACCCATGATTACTACTGGCGCCTGCCCTTAACAGGACTTACCACAGTAAGAGAAAGATATATAGCCCGTTCTGTTTACAGGAGGCTACAGCTCTATACAGTCCGCCAGGGCATCAGCATAGATGCCGGCATGTCTGTATAGAGTCCGTAGTTGGAAGAGGAGAGGATAGAAAAGGAAGGTGTGAAAGAGTGGCACACTATTGCTTTTAAGAAATATATTTAACAATATTTTCCTCCTTGGTGCTCACCCTCTGTTGGTCCCGGTGTCTCAAAGCTGGATCCACGTGAACATGAACAAGTATTGGAAACAGAGGAAGCACACAGGAGGAGCCTTGGGTTGAGTATAAATACACTTCTACTGTATTAATGCATCAGAGCAGGCATACATATATTGTTATCATATTGTTATTGTTATATATTGTTATATGTATGCCTGCTCTGATGCATTAATACAATAGAAGTTTATTTATTCTCAACCTAAGTCTCTTGTGTGCTTCCTCTATTTCCAATACTTGTTCAAAGAGGACAGGATGTCCAGAGGTGAGAAGACCATTTGGTGGTCGAGGAAGGGTGAATTGCCAAGTCCGAAGAACAAAGGGCACCCTGTGGGGACACCTTTTGTGTCTGCCAGACTTGGTGGAGCCTGCATAGCGGGTGGCATTGGGTTAGCTGGGGAAAAATGGCGAGCGTAGGCGCTTCTCCCATTGGCTAATCCACATTTCCCGCCCACCCAGCATTTCGAGCCGGCTTGGCACGCCTCCTCCTCTAACGTCAGCCCAGAGACGAGTCCCTGTATCTATTGGCTGGTGGGAAGGAATTCCCACGCTCTGATTGGTTGCTCCTCCTTCCGCCATGCTGAACATAGCTCAGTGGAGGGTACGTATGGAGGAGCCCCAGTCAGAGAGCCAGACGATTTGGTGGCTTGAGTTGATGAGGCCAGGGCAGGCTATTTAAAGTTGCTCTGTCCCAAATAGCAGAGCAATCGGCCTTGTTTTGGAGCCAGGAAAGTCTGCCCTGCAGAGACTAAGTCAGACACGAGGACCAAGTTCTCATCTGAGAACATAGTGGTCGCGGTCAGGAGTTCCTGTCGAAAACAGTTCCAGGAGTATCGGGACTAGGTGCCGATCAGGAGTTCCTGTCGAAAACAGTTCCAGGAGTATCGGGACTAGGTGCCGATCAGGAGTTCCTGTCGAAAACAGTTCCAGGAGTTTCAGGCCTAGGTGCCGATCAGGAGTTCCTGTTGAATCTCGGTCTAGGATGTCCGGAACAATGTTCCGATCAGGGTAACACTTGCAAGTAGGCTCCCTGCACCTAGGAAAGGCTAGATCTCAGACCCCCAGACCCTAGTAAGTGTGTATATTTCTGTGTTTTGTTGTATTTCCGAAGGTTTTATCCAAATAAACCCCATTTTATTTCACTGCCTTGTTTTTCCTATTGACTGATCCCAGAAATATACATATGTTAAGAGACCTGGTCCCCCGTGACACTCCGTTACACACACAAACTGGTGACATTAAAGGGTGTGTACATCACTGCTTCTAACCTGGGTAACTCTCCCTATTCTTTCTCTGCAGAGGTACTTAGGCGTGTTCCATCTCCTGTATAGCGTCCGTTATTCGCTATTTCACCTGGGCACGGTGATGGTAGGGATAGAGTTGGCTGCTTTGAATAAATGTGGAGCCCATCATTTCCCTGACCTGTCAGTAAAACATTTGTACTAAGTACTGTATATATATGTAGCCATGTGTAAAATTGGTGTACATATCTTCCTCGTGCTGTGCAGTAACTCCTGTTAAAAGGGCAGGGTTGCCAGTAGTCATCATGGAGGTTTGCCCTCAACCCCTGTGATGTGTAAGATAGTAGCCAAGGAAGTGACAGCATGCTCTGGTCCACTATTAGTGACAGAGGTGGGTTGTTTCTGGAAGCTGATATATTGCACAGCACTTCCTAAAGTTGGGAGTCAGTGAGAGCCATGTGGAGTGTCTGCACCACTGTTGCAGGGTGTCAGAGCAGAGCCAGACAGTGCAGTGTCTGATGCAAGAGCTGTGAGGCTGTGCAGCTGAAGTGGCAGAGAGACAAGCTGCTTACACACTGTATCCAGGGACCTGGTACAGATGGGGATCTCCCTTATGGGAGAGGTGGACACCCAATGTAATTAGGAGGAGCAGGAGGAACCTTCCTCAAGATGGTCAACCCAAAGATGAGCGGCTAGACCGACCACTATGAGGGGCAGTTTAGCCAGGATGATGCTAATAAAGAGGCCCTTGTTCACTGCAACCCTTCTGTGTGAGTGTGGAGTCATTCTGCAGAAGGAGGCACCACAGAGGAGGTCCTCATCAGATACATCCCCCTGCGGACGCAGAGATCCTGATGAGGTGGAGGCACTGCATCGTATGTGAGTAGGACTCAAAGCACACTACCTCAGATGCCTGTCTTGTTGATATCCCCATACCATCCAAGCGGCAGACTCAGGAGTCCTGTACGCCAGCAGGTGCACCACAACATACATGCATGTAATGGGGACCAGTTAGACCACAGGGGCCAATGTGAGATTGGGTGGGTCCAGAAAAACCGTTACATATATATAGATATGTGTCGTGTAGCCTGTTTCCTGCACCACAGGGACCAGGGGTTAACTCTGTACTCAGGATAAATGTTGCAAAGTTTCATGTGACCTTTCCATGTGTAACCCTGTATCCCCCCTCTCCTTTGGGAAACTACCCTGGTTACTGCTTCGGTGCGCTGCTGAAGCCTACCCGCGGTGTCAGGAGAAGCTGAGCTGCGCGATGTTAAGGGCAATGGGACAGACTTTACGGACATTTCTTAGTTACTCACACACGTTACTGCGCCTCCAGCCATGACAGGGTCCCAAGGATAGGATGTCAGCTCCTGTCATTGCGGTCCATCTACCTCCTGCCTAGTAACTGACACCCAGGCAGAGGCAAGGTGCACAAGCATCTTTATTTTCTCAGGACTTCTGGATGGTGCCTGCCCATTCTCTTGGGGAATTCTGGTCTGGAGGGTCTCTTGGCCGGCCGGCCTAGAGTAATGGCATGCTTGCCCCGCAATGGGGAAGACTCATAGCCCTCTTACTCCCTTTCAGGATCAGAGCCAGACCTTTCCTCCTTCCATGCCTACTCCTAGAGCAGGGCAGAACTCCACTCTCCTCCGTACAATCTCTCCTAGGAGGGTAGCGTAGCACTCTCCTCTACCTCCCCACTCTAGCAGGAGCTCAGAGGAACTCTCTCATCCACCTCCTCACTCCAGGAGGAGCAGAGGGGAACTCCTTAACTTTAGCCTACTCCCCTTAGAAACTTCTGGAAGGGGCGGGCTCATAGACTGTACCCACCTGCACAGGCTACAAGACACCACCTACCTTCCTTCACTTTCTGGGGAAGCAAGAAGGGGGGGTCAAGGGCCCACAGATTAACCTGCTAATGCCTGGATCTTAAAAGGGATTACATAGCAGATACACTACGTGTGGGAGAAACAGGTACAGCTGGACATACCCTGTTACACATGTAACGAAGGTTATTTAGTTAAACCCTTTGACCAAAGCTTTATAAGCCTGCAGCCAACGTCAAGGCTGCGGCCCCAGACTGCACTGCAGCACGTGCGCCCGGGGGGGGGGGCGGCGCGTGCACAGCACTTTACTGCGATCTGTGGAGAGAGGCAGAGATTGCGACAGGGGGCGTGGCTGGGGGTTTTCATGGGCGTGGCCATGACCTCACGCGGCTGGTTCGCCCTTATTGGCTGAAGCGCCAGGGGGCGTGGCCACGCCTCTGTCACAAGTTGCAAATACAATTTTTTTGTATTTGGAAAATCTCGTCATAGAGCGCAGCTGCACCTTCCACGCCAAGGTGCCGCGTGGGCCCAGCCCCCCTGAGGGGCGGTGCTTGTTCGTACAGCGCACGCCGAGCCGTGCGCTGTAGAACGCACTGGGACCGCAGCCTCACCAAATTGCTGGTACCTACACTGAATATAGGTCATCATTGTCCCTTGGACTAGTGAAAAATGTGAGAAGGTCCTTCAGGGCCGAAGCGCTTAACTAAATACCCCTTATTCATGAGATTAACTAAATACCCCTTATTCATGAGATTAACTAAATACCCCTTATTCATGAGATTAACTAAATACCCCTTATTCATGAGATTAACTAAATACCCTTATTCATGAGATTAACTAAATACCCCTTATTCATGAGATTAACTAAATACCCCTTATTCATGAGATTAACTAAATACCCCTTATTCATGAGATTAACTAAATACCCTTATTCATGAGATTAACTAAATACCCCTTATTCATGAGATTAACTAAATACCCCTTATTCATGAGATTAACTAAATACCCCTTATTCATGAGATTAACTAAATACCCCTTATTCATGAGATTAACTAAGTACCCTTATTCATGAGATTAACTAAATACCCCTTATTCATGAGATTAACTAAATACCCCTTATTCATGAGATTAACTAAATACCCCTTATTCATGAGATTAACTAAATACCCCTTATTCATGAGATTAACTAAATACCCATTATTCATGAGATTAACTAAATACCCCTTATTCATGAGATTAACTAAATACCCCTTATTCATGAGATTAACTAAATACCCCTTATTCATGAGATTAACTAAATACCCCTTATTCATGAGATTAACTAAATACCCCTTATTCATGAGATTAACTAAGTACCCTTATTCATGAGATTAACTAAATACCCCTTATTCATGAGATTAACTAAATACCCCTTATTCATGAGATTAACTAAATACCCCTTATTCATGAGATTAACTAAATACCCCTTATTCATGAGATTAACTAAATACCCCTTATTCATGAGATTAACTAAATACCCCTTATTCATGAGATTACTGTTTTATTTTAGCCTAACTGGTGGGAGCGCAGGAATCGTTCTTTTTGTTTTTCTATATGTAAGGCCGACCTTTTTACCAGCAGTATAGGGAGGAGCGTGGTTATAGGTATAATATAGGTATAATATATATATATATATATATATATATACATATATATATATATATATATATATTTAGGGAGGAGCATGGTTATATGTACAATATATATATATATAGGGAGGAGCGCGGTATTATGTACAATATATATATATATAGGGAGGAGCGGGGTTATATGTACAATATATATATATATATATATATAGGGAGGAGCACGGTATTATGTACAGTCTGTGACGGTCAGGGGTAGCCAGGCTCTCAATAAAGGTATTATGGCCGTCTGGTTACCTCTGATCCATATTTTGGGTTTTAGAGTGTCAGCTCTTCAACCTGAAATGTATGTGCTTGTGCAACAATAAAGTATTTGTGTGTCGGTTACCTTTCCAGGAGTGCCAGCGAGCAGGGAGTGCCAGCGCGCAGGGAGTGCCAGCGCGCAGGGAGTGCCAGCGCGCAGGGAGTGCCAGCGAGCAGGGAGTGCCAGCGCGCAGGGAGTGCCAGCGCGCAGGGAGTGCCAGCGAACAGGGAGTGCCAGCGCGCAGGGAGTGCCAGCGCCCAGGGAGTGCCAGCGCCCAGGGAGTGCCAGCGCGCAGGGAGTGCCAGCGCGCAGGGAGTGCCAGCGAGCAGGAAGTGCCAGCGAGCAGAGATCGCTGGGCTATAAGTTTCAGGGGGGGATTTTGCAGAGCAAGTCTTGTAAGATTGTGTTTAGCTAGTCGGGGTCCAGAGTTGCTGGCTACCCCAATAATGTACCCGGGAATCGGGTCAGGAGACCGGATACATGTAGGCACAATGCTCCAGTCAAAATCATGCTCTGAAAACGCTTTCACGACTTACCGCTAGACTCCCTGCTTCAGCACAGACCAGAAAGGTAAATGGGACATATGGGGGTAAGGTATAACCAGAACAGTCCCGGGGTCCCGGCAGTAACACAGGGACCCCCAGTTAATACCCAGTTACTCAGACCCAGTATAGAGGTTCTGGAGGTACTCCAACCATACATGAGGTAGCGAGGGTTTTTAAAAGTCCTAGTCCGGTTTTCAGAGTGTGGGGATTCGGCCGGGGAATATGAACCTGCGCGCTGTCTCATTCTATTCCCCATAACCCAAGGACTTAGAGGAAACATGTGAAAGTACCTTTTATTACATTGTGTTTTAATAGTACATATGTTTGTGCACAGTATTATGAGCTGGGGACTTCCAGGTCCGTGGGTCCGAGAGACCATGTGGCTGCCGAGCCTGGTGCCACAAAGTCTGCTCGGGTCCCGGACATGAAAGCCTCAGATGTTGCCAGGTGTGAAAGCAGGTGGAGTACCAGAGTTGGGCTCAAGTACTCACATCCTGGAGTGAATGGAAGTCATCGGACCACCATTTGCCCCAACCCAGACTTTGACGAGCCTAACACAGCGGGAGACCCTTGCATGACACGTGGCAGAGGTGCCAGGTTGGCGCATGCCCTTGTCAGGTTCCGAATCCGAGCTTGCCCGGCTTCAGGAGACTGACATCGCTCTGATTGGCTGGTAGGAAATTTCCCACGCTCGGATTGGCTGTAGTGCTTCATGAATGAACTCAAAAATACTATAAGAATCCCTCAGCCAATCCGGAGATGAGATTCTGAGCGCTAAGACAGCAGCGGCAAATTTGAATGTATGAAAAGATGCTCCGGGAGAAATAGCAGCGCGCCGGCTTCAGACATTTCAGGACGACTTTAGTGGCCAAGTTCTGAGGACTGAACGTCGCGGTGGCAGATGGAATTGGAGCCGATTTTAGTTCCAGGACGTTTGGGATTTACTCGCGGTGAAGTTATTTCAGGCTCCGGAGCGGATACAGCGGCGGCGTCAGGAACTTCACGCCGATATCAGTTCCAGGACATTTCAGGCTAAGTCTAGTTGTGTAGCCCCAGAAAGTGTGTCTTCTCTTGTATTTTGTGAGTCACTGTGTGTGACGCCTGTTTCTATGGAATACAAGACAATTTGCTTTTCTATCTTGTTTTGCTCAGGGAATGATCCTGGTAAAAAGCTGCAAATACGTGGCCTCCCGTGACACAGCCTTCCACACATATACGGTATGTACTGGTGCAGCCACGAGTATCCGAACGCTGGGAAAATCTGGGACAATCTCCCAGTAATGCTGCAACATTTCCTGTGACATTTCTGCAGACAGACTAATGGCCCGTCGGAGTAACACAGCGGGGGTCCCTGGCAGTCCCATGCAGTTTGAATGTTGCAGCGTTACTGGGAGATTGCCCCAGATTTTCCCGGGCAAGTGTTGGGATACTCGTGGCTGCACCAGTACAGTCTTCCCCGAATATTAGGCCAATCCCTTGCCTTGCTGCACACTCCATGAGGGCCTTTTAATACAGTGTCACTGACACGTCACGGGGGGAGGTTTATTGGCTCATCTGCTTTACATAGTATTTCCTTGGAGGTGTCTGTCTCCTCCCTTCAGGGCAGCGCCCCTACTAATTCCCCGCTTAGTACAGGTACAATATACCCCCCAGTGCCAGTCTGCACATCACCCTCCGAGAGCCGGTGAATGTGTACGGCTGACAGAGAGACATATGTGTACGTTGTATTATATTCACAGCAGGGAATTTGTGCACCCGCAGCTTATCTCTGTAGTACGGTAACTACTGTATGGTACTGGTTTGACCAGCGTGTAGATGTACTACTCACAAAAGCATGTACTTTATTTAACCCCTTCAGGGCTTTCTCACGGTCCATGGGACAATAATTGCATATATTCAGTGTAAGTACCTGCATACGGTTATGCCGTGACGGGGCTGCATACGGTTATGCCGTGACGGGGCTGCATACGGTTATGCCGTGACGGGGCTGCATACGGTTATGCCGTGACGGGGCTGCATACGGTTATGCCGTGACGGGGCTGCATACGGTTATGCCGTGACGGGGCTGCATACGGTTATGCCGTGACGGGGCTGCATACGGTTATGCCGTGACAGGGCTGCATACGGTTATGCCGTGACGGGGCTGCATACGGTTATGCCGTGCCGGGGCTGCATACGGTTATGCCGTGACGGGGCTGCATACGGTTATGCCGTGACGGGGCTGCATACGGTTATGCCGTGACGGGGCTGCATACGGTTATGCCGTGACAGGGCTGCATACGGTTATGCCGTGACAGGGCTGCATACGGTTATGCCGTGACGGGGCTGCATACGGTTATGCCGTGACGGGGCTGCATACGGTTATGCCGTGACGGGGCTGCATACGGTTATGCCGTGACGGGGCGGCATACTGTTATGCCGTGACTGGGCTGCATACGGTTATGCCGTGACGGGGCTGCATTCGGTTATGCCGTGACACGGCTGCATACGGTTATGCCGTGACGGGGCTGCATACGGTTATGCCGTGACGGGGCTGCATACGGTTATGCCGTGACGGGGCTGCATACGGTTATGCCGTGACGGGGCTGCATACGGTTATGCCGTGACGGGGCTGCATACGGTTATGCCGTGACGGGGCTGCATACGGTTATGCCGTGACGGGGCTGCATACGGTTATGCCGTGCCGGGGCTGCAGGCTTATAACGCTTTGGCCTAAGGGTTTAACTAAATACCCCTTATTCATGAGATTACCATTTTATTTTAGCCTAATTGGCAGGAGCGCAGGAATCGCGCTTTTTGTTTTTCTATATGTTTTCGGTTAGGAGGCGCCGTACAGTATGGGTGGGGCGGTTAGAAAAATAACAGCGCCAGTCCAGCGTTAAACGCCGATGCTTCGCCGCGAGAACCTCGCGTTGCGCATGTTCCTGCCGGGCGATAAGAAGCAGACATTTAGCTCAGCGGTGAGTGATCCGTTTGCAACCTCTGAATGCCCACAGGGTCAGCAGCTATGACCCAGGGGTCAGCGGTTTCACACGCCACGCAGGACACTAGCAGGCTAAGCACCTGACATGTCGTCATTATATCAAACCTACAGGTCCCCTCCCTCCGAGCAGAGATAGGATCCCTCCCTCCCCTCCCTCCTTCTCTGTGCGAAATTACCACTGCATACTGATACAGGGTGGCTCACTCGCACACTCGCACACACGCAGGGGGGGAGCAGTGAGCCTGCAGGGGTAAGTCTGGCACAGAGGAGCGCAGGACCCTGCATACAGTACGCAGCCACACTGCTCACCCTATACACAGCCACACTGCTCACCCTATACACAGCCACACTGCTCACCCTATACACAGCCACACTGCTCACCCTATACACAGCCACACTGCTCACCCTATACATACCCACACTGCTCACCCTATACACAGCCACACTGCTCACCCTATACACAGCCACACTGCTCACCCTATACACACGCACACTGCTCACCCTATACACAGCCACACTGCTCACCCTATACACAGCCACACTGCTCACCCTATACACAGCCACACTGCTCACCCTATACACAGCCACACTGCTCACCCTATACACAGCCACACTGCTCACCCTATACACAGCCACACTGCTCACCCTATACATACCCACACTGCTCACCCTATACACAGCCACACTGCTCACCCTATACACAGCCACACTGCTCACCCTATACACACGCACACTGCTCACCCTATACACAGCCACACTGCTCACCCTATACACAGCCACACTGCTCACCCTATACACAGCCACACTGCTCACCCTATACACAGCCACACTGCTCACCCTATACACAGCCACACTGCTCACCCTATACACAGCCACACTGCTCACCCTATACACAGCCACACTGCTCACCCTATACACAGCCACACTGCTCACCCTATACACAGCCACACTGCTCACCCTATACACAGCCACACTGCTCACCCTATACACAGCCACACTGCTCACCCTATACACAGCCACACTGCTCACCCTATACACAGCCACACTGCTCACCCTATACACCGCCACACTGCTCACCCTATACACAGCCACACTGCTCACCCTATACACAGCCACACTGCTCACCCTATACACAGCCACACTACTCACCCTATACACACCCACACTGCTCACCCTATGCACACCTACACTGCTCACCCTATACACAGCCACACTGCTCACCCTATACGCAGCCACACTGATCACCCTATACACAGCCACACTGCTCACCCTATACACAGCCACACTGCTCACCCTATACACAGCCACACTGCTCACCCTATACACAGCCACACTGCTCACCCTATACACACCCACACTGCTCACCCTATACACAGCCACACTGCTCACCCTATACACAGCCACACTGCTCACCCTATGCACACCCACACTGCTCACCCTATACATACCCA